>NC_056746.1:1430087962-1430112962 GCF_019279795.1 Protopterus annectens | reverse complement strand
GTGGTGTGGACAGCACAGCCCCAGATGCACTGCTGCTGCTACCACCACTATGGAAGCGGACATGTGAGGTAGCTCATACACGTAGACCTGACATAGGTGATGTAGCAGGCCTACATCCACATGCCCGACACCTCGCTCCTACCAGATGTTCCATCACCGACAGCTCATGCTCGTGGGTTGTCATGCCATGGTCAAGGACACCAACCATGTCACCCAACCGTCTATCCAAAGCTTCAGCAATCTGCTGTTGAGCATTTACCATTGCCTGGATGTTGTTGTTTAAAGAATGGACAGCAGCCCTCTGTAGCCTCTGATCTTCTCTGTTGCGGCATTCAGCATGTGCCTGTGCCTCCATTACAACCTGAAACATGCATCTGGTGACACCAGTTGTTGTGCTCTGTCTTGCAGGAGCATGTTGTCCAGAGGTCCTCCTACAAGCAGCACTGGCCATGTGCCTGTGTGGGGCACCACAAGTCGTTTGGCTGAAACCATGGTGTGCAGGCACACCTTCCATAGGTCCCACACTTTCCTGTTCCAAGCTACCACGTGCCAACTGTCCTTCCTCTATGGCCACTGGTGATGGAGTATGTGCAGGCATGGGATCTGTGTGCGGTGATGAGGGGGATATGGATGGAATGGCAACCAATGGCACAGTTTCAGCCCCTGACAACTCTGCCTGTGACTCAATCATATAATCATCATCACTGCTAGAGTCTGTGGGGACACTAACATCAGATATACTGCAGGAGGGCAATGCACCTACATCATCTGTGAGGGCAGACAAGAACTGTATATTACAATCTATACAATAGACACACACAGACACACACGCATGTGATATGACAGAAGGCATGCAACATGCATGTGATATGGCAGACGGCATGCAGCACAGACAATAATAGTGGTAGTTGTCGTACATCCCTGGGTTGCACACAACAACATGCATGTGTGATAGCAGACGGTATGCAAATTACACAATCATAGTAGTAGTTAGCATACATCTCTGTGTTACACCATGTGGACCAGCACAGGTTAACAGTACACCTGCCTGATGTGTGGCATATGACCTTGACAATCACATGTAGTATGACGTGATCTGCTGACGGGTGCAATGACATACATACATGTTTAACACAATGGTGTCCTGTCAGATATACAGTGGGGCAATGGTGTCCCAATGTAGTGTTGTCTGTCCATCCTACAGATATACTGCACATTTAGCTGATGTGCATGGCCATTGCAGGGAATCATGAGGTGTCTCTATTGCTATAAAGTGTGAGTTACAGAGTTCATAGCCATGACTGTGTTCAGATACAATACATATATACTGTGGAATGTGATCCATGTCACTGAGGTGTATACACACTAAACCATGATGTGGAAGTTGTGACACAGGTCACTGATGGGTATACAGATGACACCCCAGCACATCTGCAACCATATTGCTGCTGCCTGGCAACTATTGCCAGACATGGTGAACACATCAGTACATCATGTCCCACATGACATCTGTGTACCACACACACACACACACACACACACACACACACACACACACACACACACATGAGGAGCAAGTATGACATTAATGTCCGACACCAGCAAGGGAAATGTACTGTATCTGTGGGCTGATGTGGATACTGTACAGGTGATTGCTGTCATGTCGTGACACCCTCAAGATGTTCAACACATCTTATGTGGTGGATTGATGTTACGCCTACACAAGATGTATACAGGCCTGTAGAATGTCTAGTGTTCCGCATCTACAATATGACCATTATACAAAGGCCATAGTTGGACCATGTGTAGCCATTGTATGCAGGGTGTACACACAAGCACATCACGTCTACTGTGTGTGTTGCTCCATGTCTCTGGCCATCCTCCATGGCCACGTGTGTACATGTGTTGGCCAAATTATTGTGACGGGTGTCTATTTCACATGTCTGTGTTGTCCCATATGACATATATGCTCCACTGATGACAGGGTTGTGCAGATAAAGGGTGGTATGTGGGATATGTTTTCAGGTTAGGTAGGCAGTGTTGCAGCCAGGCCACTAGATGTCATGGACTTGTCAAGATAGCACATCACATTGTGTGACATTCATAGCATGGCTATGATCCACACCAGTGAATCCTGTGGGCTGGCTATACTTCCGCCCACTGTATAGTACTGTTTGTATTCACCACATGTGTAGTTCTGATCTGTAGTACATGTCCCTAAAGTGAACAGCACCTCCACCATTGTATGCACAGCTGTCCACACATCTGGTTTTGACAGTTTGTGAGGATTCATGTCGGTGAGATGATTCACATAGTTTACAAGTGTTGCACATGGGTAGTCATTGTGATGCATTTCAGGTCCGATCTTTATATTGTGACAGGACCATACATTATGTGTACATGTTGTAAATGGCCACATGGCAGATAGACTTGTGCATTACGATTCCTGATAAATAATAACAGTCTCACCTGCAATGGGCTGCTGACACAGCGGAACACCAGAGGTACTAAATAGGAGTAACACAGCAGTATGAGCATAGTCCATGCCTGTATAATGGCTACAGGGTGCAATGTGCATAACACATACACCAGTACATTAGACTATACTATGGTGTATGCACATGTGTGCATACACAGAGTAGCATATTATAGTATGTGGCATGTGTGTATACATGAATTGCATATGATGTTACATTACATATTGTACAGTGACACATGCAACTATATGGAATATAGTTGTTATAGGTGCAGTACTTACTTACCAGGCAACTCCAAGCTCAGTGGTTGAGAGACACCCACCTCCACAATATTGGCTAAGGCTTGTGGATGTGGTTCTGCAGGTGTCCCCAGGTTGGCCAGTAGCTTCTTGGTACAAGTGAGTGGGGGCTGGGTTGGTGGTCCACCACCACCTGTTGCACCTTGTTCCCTGGTGATTGCATTTGCACACTGTTTCGCCCATCTAATGAGGTCTGTACAGTGTCTGTGCACCTGCTGGTATGTGTGGTTGTGGCCACCAACATCATTAAACATCCTGCGAAGTTCCATCCACAGGGCATCCCACTGCTGTGCATCCCGTGGCACATGGTTGAACAGGATATCATGATTGTCAAGTAGGTATAGGATGAGGGCCTCATCCTCCAGGTGGGTAAAAGGGGGTAGCCTTGCATGCGGCATACCTGGAAGACATAATGATGGAGATAGGTCACAGTAACTCACAGAGACATACAGAGCTACAGCTGAACATACATGTGTATTGCATTTATTAAGTTTAAATAGTTGTATTTGCAAACCTACATGACACTGACGTGTTTGTGTCACATACATGTGCCCCTCAATGTTGAGTGGATATTATCACCATATATGTGTTTGTGTCACATGATTACATTGCTCATACTCCATGTGGATGCTGTCTTGATATAGGCATGTCTGTTTGCCTGTACTGGTGTTCCTACCTATCAGTATATGGCTGGATGTGTCCACATTAATGCAGTCAACCTTGATGCTGTGTATATGTCACGTATAAGGACTTACACTGCTTTAACAGACATGACCTGTGACCCTGCAGACTTGCTCACATAAGATTTTACATGTATGTGTTCTGCCATATACATCTACATGGCACTGTACAGCAATTCAACATCCTGTCATGTATCATCTGTGTTGCACATGTGATACACATGAGACACTGGCTAGCCAGATGGTATTTGCAGGGATGGATATCAACTATAGCATGTACAGTCAAAGTCAACTAGTGGGCTATATGCCATGGGCCATGTATGAATCTAGGATGAAAGGTTACCTGGTAGCAGCTGACAGGTGGGTCTGTGGGGCCAGGTGGAGCAGTGCCACATTACTGATCCACAGGGTTAATGATGCATTTACCATGCGGTCATCACAACATGTCTGAGAGGGGAGCGATGTGCAGCATTGATGGCAGGAATACATAGTATGGCAGGACTATATAAAGTGTATGAGACAAGGATCTGTCCAGCATGTGGAAGGTGGATGTCCATGAAGTATGTGTTCAAGATCAGGATGAGTACATGTAGCATGTCCAACATCACTGGGTTGGACATGGATTTATTCAGGGTAGGCATTATGCTACATAGTGGAGATGGTGAATGGGAAGGCTGGTGTAGGCCATCTGCACATGGCCAATACCCCTTAAAGGAAATATGTGATCTGATATGGGTCACTTGAGTGTTGTGTATGGCTAGACAATGATCTCTATATTCATTCTGTTATGTGGTTCCTGTATAGCATGCAGGTGATATTAGTCCTTGAATCCCTTCGTTAACACATGTGAATGTAATAAAGTGTTGCTACATGAAAGCTATGCATTTCTGTCATAGGGATTTGCAGTCATCATAGTTGTGTTGGTGACTGACCCTCTTTGGCTAGGGTTTCCACCTTTTCATATGGCTATAGTGGGACATTTTCAGGACACACATCAGAATTTATAGGTCGACACAAACCCACGGTCAGTACAAGGGATATAACTTTCCTTTCTTGCCTAAATATAAGCTTATTCTTGTAGCAGTTTAGTTGCTTATCCTGTTTCTTGTAACATGTAGGTATTTTAGATACAGAAATAACTATTGTATGCAACTATTACAGTACATATGGGACATAATTATGTCCTACAATCCCAGGGCATTTGCCACGTTTAATATATTTGGTCAGGACACAACCGCCCAAAGAGGGACTGTCCCTTGCAAAGTGGGACAGGTGGTAATACTATCCCTGGCTCATGTCCATAGCACATATTTGTAATAGTATATAGGCATATACTCTCCATATCCTTTGTTCATAAAGGTTGGTAGTGGGGGATTGTGTGATTGCTATGGTCCATGTTATACACATATATGAACACTTCAACTGCTGTATACGGGATAGCTATGGAATGCCAAAACCACAGAGTTCCGACGCACACAGTACTGGGCCCAGAATCCCATAACCCACATTACCGACAGTGACAGTAACTCGTGAAAGTAACATGAACATGGAACACACACATGCACACACAGACACACTGCAACCCACCACATCCAAACAAACCATCCTACGCTATGTATGAGCAGGTGGCCAAGCCCCCACTACACCCCCCCATGTAGGTGTCTGCACCCCCACATACCCCTACTTTAATATTCTACCTCCTAGATCGCACAAACAGATGCAAAAAAGCTAACCCACACCCACACATTACAGTCCCCCAAGAACACACACCATACCCAGAACACACACTTACACACACTACATCCTTAAGAAACACACTTACACACAGTAACCTACCTGAACCACAATGCTAGAAGAACTGACTAACTGTCCCTTAACATCGTGATTTTACACCTCACGCATCTGGTGTTTCGGTACTGTGTTCTTTCAGACCTTAAGTCTCGGGATTACGCGTGTCAGTATGTAAAGCAGTAGGTATGTGGTAGGTATCCCATTTATATGTATATCTCTCTCTCTCTCTCTCTCAATATATATATATATATATATATATATATATATATATATATATATATATATATATATATATATATATATATATATATATATATATATATATAAAACATACACCTTTCATTGGGTACATGCCAGTTTGTCCTATTTCAACACATTCCTAATTTTTGTGTTTTATCATGTCAGTATACATGACTGCCATTGGTACATATCAGGTAGCTTAGTGGTATGTTATTGTGATGACTGTGTACATGGTTGCGTGTTCTAATCCTGGCAGTGATATCTTACCTCTCAGAGCAGGCACTGGTAGTGCAAGGTTGATTAACGCACATTTCAGCGGTTGTGTGTTCCACATGTTTATTATTCTGTGGAGAAGTACCTATATATGCAAGCTGTGTTTAGGGTATACTATGTAACATGTAAACATCTGTGAAGATTCCTATCAGGGATACTCCCCATTATTTGGAACTACATCCCTGATTACATTATACAAAACCCTCACTAACACTCCAGGGAATCCTTGCAGAGTGGGTGGGGAACATTGGCTACACCCCAGGGATTCTGCAACTGGCTCTGCTCCACAGAGAGACAGTTAATTGATGGGGTGGTGACAGCAGACACATTTTGCCTATGCTTATGAGTGGCCTTGGCAGTTGGGCATGTACCTACCTATGTATCTGTGAACCTCTACATACAGTATAGACACATGCTGATAGCTTAATTTACTGTTCAGATACTGACTTACCTTGTGCCACTGGCGGTTGTGTGTACAATAGTTGAGGGCTACCTATTTAGGATGCACACAGTAGACCACTTATACATGACAATTTACAGGTGGACGTGTGTGTGTGCCATCCATGTTTGCTGTGTGTGCAGGTGGAGAAGGGTGTCAGTCCATGAGTGCCTACACTGTCAGTGTGTGTGCTATACATTCCCTCTTTGCTAAGGCATGGGCATACTGGGCATGCCTCCGTCTGCCTACTGGGGCTAGCAAAGGGTGTTCATGGTCTGAGTCCCTCTGTGCCTGTGGGTCCCTTGGCAATGGTGGTGGGCTGTGAGGGCCTTCACCATTCTGTCCCTGCTGCAGTTGTTTCCGCAGGATCATATTGTGTAGCATGGCACATACTATGAAGATGTGGGCACACGTGCCTGGAGAGTACTGCAAGGCTTCACCAGATATGTCCAAGCAATGGAACTGTGATTTCAGCATCCCACACATGCGCTCTATGATGATTCGGGTTTCTGCGTGTGCCTCATTATGGCATTCTTGCTTGGCTGTGTGTGCATTTCTGATGGGAGTCATCATCCATGATTCCAGTGCATAGCCAGCATCCCCCACCAGGTGGCCATATGGCGTGTCCCCCCTGGAAATTACCTGATACAGCTGTGAGGCATGCCAGATGTGGGAGTTGTGATAGCTTCCAGGGCTGCCAGCACATACATCAATGATAATGCCCTGGGCATTGCACATGACCTGGCAATTGATGGAGGGGAATCCGTTGGGTGGTGACTTGATGTATATGTGCATGCAGTCTATTGCACCCAGTACCTTCGGGTAGTCTGCCACATGGTGGAAGAGATGCATATTGCAGGCCAAGTCCTCCTGCATTCTGGGGAAGTATATGTGCTAATTGGCATGTGGTAACATGGCATCCAGGAACTGGTGGAGTACCCTGGATGCTGATGCCTGTGAGATCCCCATGATTTCCCCAGTTGGCCTTTGGAAGGTATCTGTGGCTAGTATTCTCAAGCTTACACATACTTTCATGTCCACAGGGATGGGTTCCCCTCTGTTACTTCTGGCTCTGAGGCATGGCCGGAACAGCTCAACAAGTTGCTGTATGATGTCCCTGTCCACCCTGTAACACTCTACTATCTCCAGATCATGTAGCCCCTGGTAGGTTACACTGGGTCTGAACACTCTTCTCCTCCTCCGGTGCCTGAGATGGTTGTCAGCATTATCCTCCACACCACCGTCAGTGTCCAACACATGCTGGTGAATCAAAGCTATGGTGGCTCCTAACATGTACATATTAAAAGTTCCCCGTATGTATACACCAATGGTGCAGAGTGTCTGGGAATACACAAGTGTGTGTGTGGGGGGCTTTCACACCTTATACTATTGTGCAATGGGTGATGCTAGTGTAATTGGGTGTGTTTCTGATATTCCAGCTGCAGGGTATCCTAATTATTGGTTTTAAAGCAGGTACCGCTATTGTGGGGCCTTTGGTGTTGACTTACGCTTGCCTGCCATGATTCATCTATTGCCCTTTACTTCAATTTTCAACCCAATTCCCCTCCCATTGTCAGGCATGCATCCAGCTGCCGGTTTTCTTGTTTTGTACTTTCACAACCCAGGATTTTCTTTGGAAATGTGTTATGTAGCTGATCTACTGCAAGTTTGCTTTCTTCTGCTGTGACAGTTCTCTTTTCTTTGCTGTACAGTACCTCCCCTTTCCTGTTCTGCAGGTAGCGGCTAGCAGCCTTGTTAGCTGTTGTCCATGGCCCACTGTGAGTTCCTAGGTGTTAATTACTCATTTTTACTACAATTACCATGCTGCAGCATTTCCTTATTGTCTTCGCGCACCCTTCCTGTTTTAGCTGTGGTGCATGCAGCATACAGCTGTTTACCAGTTTTCATGCGTGTTTTCATCCACGTTCACATGAGCTTTCAGTTACCTTGTGTGCTCTCAGCTAAGCAAAGCTATGGCTACTTCCACACCCCTATCCTGTGGCTTTGCTTAGCAACAGGCAAATATGATCCAATGTGCTTACAGCTACGGTGGCGCGCCCCTCTCTTGATGTCATGTTTACCTCCAGGCCACTACTCGGTGTTGTACTGCTATGCCATGTGGTACATCCTTACACTGTTGGGGCGTTTGCGATTCAGTATTACTTGACTCATTTGCATGGCATTGACTGCTAATTCCTAGTTACCGCACAGAACACTGTCACAGACCCTTAGCAACCCTTGTGCCAAGGTTGTGGTGTAGCATGCATGCCATTGACTATTATGGGGATATCATGAATTGTGTTACATTGCAGTTTTATGACATCTAAATATATTTTCCTTGTGATCCTGTTTACGCACAGATGCACTGCGGTTTTACTTTGCGTTAGTGTGGCCATGACATTAAATGTTATTTTTTTTACATGTTGTGCATGTTTTTTATGCCATTGGCTATATATTTAGCCATTGGCATATATTAACATTATAATACATAAGTAATTTTATGTTTGACAAAATGTAAACCGTTTTTTTTTTTTTTTTTGGTTTACATTTCTTCATGCTTACGCTACACCTGCACCACTTCAGGAATCGCTATATACCTTCATTTGCATGCTACACTGCTGCACATGGAGTAATTAGCATACATGCGCCAGGAGCTGCGCAGCTCTGATGTACGCTGGTAGTGCACGTGGAAACAGCTCGTACCTGAATCGCTCGGTGGCGATATTTGGCACTAGATCGCCGACGCTACTCCGGCGCCTGGTGCAAGCTTCATGAATCCCAGGGAATGACATTTTAGATATTGTACTAACAAGCCTCAATTACTCTTATTCCTTCCCACCCATTATATACCTACTCTGTAGCATACAAGCCATACAGAACAATGATCCACTGACTCATTATTATTATTGGGGGAGGGGAGACAACTTTTCCTACAAGGGGACAGGTTGGAAAGGATAAAAGTAAAAGGAACAAATACAGGCTAAAAAAGTAATTTTTCTTTCTCAGAAATAGCATCTGAATAGATAGTCCACAACTCTCTACTGGTAATATAAAGAGGGCAGGGTGTAGGGGCTAGCTGTCCTAGGTGCAAAACATTTGGATGCATAATGGGCAGTTTGTTGAAGCATGACTGCAGACTCTGCAGCTTTATTAATGGAATACAGTTTCTATGACCAATCTGGGCTTCATAGCTAAATTACTTCATTCATACAAATGGAGCATATTCAAAGCTTAATAAATGAAAGGAGAGACTGCATTGTCTGAGAACATAAGTATGTGCTATATGCCATCATCTGATCAGCTGCAGTGCACTCCTTGTACATTTGTTTTTGGTTCATAGTTAAATAGTAGGCCAACAAACACTGTGTCCTTTATAAGCCAATCCATACAACCCAAACCAATTGTGTCCCTGAGTTTCATGATTTTATTAGGTGGAGTTTGTTAGTTAGGAAGTTTCTGGAGGGTATGTGTGTGTGTGTGTGTGGGGGGGGGGCGAATGTTAGTTTGGATATTAATGGCTGCATCTGTCTATCAGAAAAGTTGGGGCCACACCCAGGGTGAATTTCTAATTTCCTAGCCGTTAGTCAAGTTTATGCTTAAATAGGGTTAGGGGTGTACTCTGCTTCACAGGGATGGGGAGTCTGTTCCAGAGCATGGGGATCCTCTGAGACCCATTTCTGTCTCATCAACATGTTCTATTTCTGTCACAAGCAAAATTTAAATACTTGTATGTAGTGGTTCTGATACTGTTTGTTTTGCAGATGTGCAAAAGGTCCATCAGAGCTGGATCTTAGGATGCTTTGTATGCCAGGCATAGATCACCATTCAGTAAGCTGTGGGCGACCAAATATAAAGACAAGGCTTTAATGCGATCCATATAGGATAATGTGTGGGTTCCTGTCATGTGATCGCAGACGCATTCTGTCAAATGCATCTTGATCGAACGGAAAAGAACAAAAAGGCAAAATAGCGAAGCGGCTTTTAAGCAAATTCTTTCCCTGGGAAAGAATTTGCTTGGCTGCTTCCGTTACTTTGCTGTTTTCGCCACTGTAGTGCGATCTCGGAGTTGGTATACTTAAATAGGGTGTGTGGGGGGGGCATGTTTTAAAGTTGTTTTGACATTGTAAACCTTCGCTTACATGGGGTCTATTAATCATTGTTCACTTTTTTAAGCATTCGATGCTGTAATATAGACCCTAATGTGTTTATACACTGCATTCTACTGGTAAGGGACCTTTGTGTATGTTCCAACTGTGGCATATGTTTGGTCAGGTACATACGGAAGTGGGCATTATACTCAATGATGGGTTTGATACGGGCCAAATAAAGTAGCACAATAACTTCCTTGGACCTGACTGCCATGCCTTTACTTATAAGTTGGGTGACATAGAATAATTTTCTTACTATCCAGGTGACATGCTGGTCAAAGGCCATATGACTGTCTACATATATTTCCACATTATATTCCTATATCCCTGACTAATGGGTCAACTCTTAGGGGGTGTCTTATCAATGGAGTAATTAGCCTGGGTGGCAGTTTTCCCAAAGGGCACTGTAATGCATTTTCTGACATTGAGTTTTAATCTGTGCCTTTGGCACCAGTCATTTGTCTGTATTAGACCATCTTGTAGATGTTTGTTTCACTGGGGGAAATCTATGATAGCTCCATATTTGCAGTCATCTGTGAACCTGGTCAGTCAAAGGCCTTTGACATTAGCCTTTATCTCTGAAAAGTAGATCCCAAATAAGAGCGTTCCCAGCACAAAGCCCTGAGGTACCCTGTTGGTGACTGGTGTCTTAGTTGAAGTGGTCTCATCAGTCCTGATTCCTGTGTCCTGTGATCCAGCTGGCAAACTGATTAGTTATGAAGGAGTTTATGTCTAATTTGGTGAGTTTGTCAACTATACCCTAGTGGGGGATTGTATTGAACACCTAACCAGCTCCAGATAGGTGGTATGCAGTTTCCTCTTCATCCATTGCCTTGGTGACCTTCTCAACGAAATCCACCAGGTTCAGTAGCATGATCTTCCCTTGACAAAGCCAAACTTGAGTTAGATCTATTGTCTGAAGGTTGCCTATGTCTTTGTTGATCTATGCAAATGAGGTGATTTTGCAATCTTGGAAGCTTGCAACTGTCTGTGCAGGACTAGTGCCATCTGTAGAAATGTACTCGGTTAGTAACCGAGTACATTTCTGCAAAATCCAAAATGGAACTGTGACAGCTTCAAATAAAGGCTGCATATCATATAGCAAGCATGCCAATGGCCAAGTAAAAAAAAAAAAAACTTTTATTTTTTTTTAGCCGATCTCGGCTGTTTAAGAGTAAGGCAGCAGTGCGCAAACGGGATTGGGGGAAAATAACAAAATGAACCTAAATTAAGCATTCTAACTAAAATCAGTATTCTGCCATGCAAGTCAATGGAAGGCAGAAGACAACATGGGCAGTGAGTAATGGTTGCTAAGGGGGGAGGCTTAGTGTGAGACATGTAACTATGCATTAGCAGGCAATCCTATGCAAATGAGGGGAAGGATAGTGAATCCCAGTTTTCCCCAGCATATGAGCCAGGAACCAACAGTGTAAGAGTAGGAATAGCTTGATGCAAGCCTAGGAGTTAGATGACATCATGGGGGTGTGTGTCAGGCATGCTGTAAGCAGATTGGAGTCCTGTGGCTCAGGGTTGCTCCTAGCTTAGCACAGCTAAGCTAGGGGTGTGTCCAAACCTGTCTAGCACTCTTTACAAAGCCTTAGTGGGTGTGCGCGCACCAGGTTTTGCAGGAAGAAAAAAGAAGTTAAACCAGGAAATAGCAGCACTGTGCACGTATGAGCACTTTGTTTGCATGGCTTAAACAGGAAGACAATGGAAAGGGAAAACAGCAGTAGGAAGGTAATCAAGGAGAACTAGCTTAGCTGGCAGGTGAAATGATTCAGAAACAGCCAATTACACAGGCAGCAGACCAGCCCAGCCCAGAACACTACTATAAACTATGCAAACACCTTCCTATCTGTTTTTTCCCATACTTTACACCACTGGTGTATACAAGCGGGGACATTTTAATAAACAAACCTACAAAATGAGAAGGGCTGCAGCAGGCAACATAGAACAACATGTGCAAGAGGCTGAGGGTGGTGAGGATGTGAATGCTGCCGATCAACCCAAAGTGTGGAGACAGAGAAGAGTGCACAGACCCACGGTAACCTGCCAAAGGCTACATGAGCTGGAGATAGTGGGGCATTATAGGGTGGACAGAGACCTCATACAGCAAATTCTTGAGCTGTGCCACCCACAACTGACACACCAAACTGACTGAGGGGAACCCATACCAGTGGATACCAAGGTATGTGTAGGCCTAGGAATACTAGCCACAGGTGTCTCTCAAAGCTCAACTGGGGATATCATAGGGATCTCACAGGCATCAGCATCCAGAGTATTCCACCAATTTCTGGATGCCATGTCAGCACATGCCAGTGAGCATATATATTTCCTCAACACCTGTGAGGTGTTGACCAGCAATATGTGTCTCTTCCACCAAATAGCAGAATATCTTGAGGTAGTGGGCACTATAGAATGCACGCCCATACTCATCAAAGCACCACCTGGTGATCAGGGTAGGGCCTACATCAACCACAGGGTCATCCCCTCCATCAACTTCCAGGTCATATGTGATGCCCAGGGCATTATAATGAATGTGTGTGTGCTGGCTGCCCTGGATGCTATGACAATTCTCACATATGGCATCTGACGCAGCTGTACCAGAGATTTGCCAATGGGGACATCCCCTATGGTCACCTAGTGGGGGATGCTGGTTACACACTGGAGCCGTGGCTGATGACACCCATCAGAAATGCACACACACCTGAACAAGAATGCCATAATGAGGCACGCCCACAGACCAGACTTATAATAGAGTGTGTGGTTGGGATGCTCTGGTCACAGCTCCGGTGTCTGGACACATCCGGTGGAGCCTTGCAGTACTCACCAGCTACATGTACCCAAATTGTTATGGTATGTGCCATGCTGCACAATATGATCCTGCGGAAGCAGCTACAGCAGGACCAGGATGGAGCAGGGCCACACAGCCCCCCACTAATGCCAAGGCCTGCACAGGCACATAGTGACTTGGAGGAGGAACAACCTAAGCCTGCCCTTGTAGGCAGATGGAGGCATGCCCAGTATGCCGAGGCTGCGGTAAAGAGACAACGCATAGCAAATACACTGACACAGTAGGAACCCAGGGAATTACACCTCCCTTTTACTCGCACATACAGTAAAAGGGATGCCAAACATGATACTACCTGTGCTCAACCATATATAGGGAGTGTGTTATGTGCATCCGACATAGGCAGCCCTCCAGCACTATCTGCAAGTCTGGCACACCTTCAAGGTAAGTCAGTCAACCTACCAATTGCCAAATGGAGTAGAATGTTTTGTTACCTGTATTTATGGTATAGATGTGAGCATACAAGGAAAAAGGGTGGCTGAATGTTATGGCAGCAGACAGCAGACAGCCATATTGGCACCATGATATCTGTAACACATACTGGAGTCACCATAGTAGCCAGTGCTACACAGGGTGAGAAAACCCACTACAGGAAATGTGCTGAGTGACATGTGTGTCCATATGTCCCACACATGCCTGTCAGAGTGGTTCACATATCCAACAACAGTCTCAGCGAGCAGGACAGGTGTAGACAAGCCCAAACAAAACCTTTGCTATGGCCCCTGAATGATGGCTATGGTTAACCTCCCCCCCAGGCCTACACAGACAGACTACAGCAGGTAAGGCAGTGGGATGTTAGTTCTAAAAGGTAAGAAGTCAGACGCTAATACATAGGACATCCAAAGGTACGATCTGTAGTACACTGGTATGCCTCTAGTCAGCATGATAGGTAAGAATACAGAATGAAATGGAGTACCTGACATACCAGTACAGTCATAGCAAATGTGTACAAGTGTCAGGTGTGCCCCCCATCCAACGTAGTAATGTAATAACAGTCAGTTGTACCCCCCCAATCCTGTGTAGAAATGGAGAAATAGACAGGTGTGCCTACCCCATCCTATGTAGTAATGTAATAACAGTCAGGTGTGCCCCCCAATCCTGTGAAGAAATGTAGATATAGTCAGGTGTGCCCCCCATCCAACGTAGAAATGTAGTAACAGTCAGGTGTGCCCCCCCAATCCTGTGTATAAATGTAGAAATAGACAGGTGAGCCCCCCCATCCTATGCAGAAATATAGGAACAGTCAATGCCAAATGCTTGATGGATACCATCCAGAAACAGCATGCCACCTGTCGGTGTACAACACAAAGGTCAGCACTGCAGTACAAACTACCTGGACTCGATCCATACATTAAATACAAATGGTCATGCTGGTCATGCTCACACACTTAGATAAATTAAGGCAATGTCAGTCAACAACATACTGAAAGGTCATACTGGGCATCCTCACACACTTAAACACATGAAGGCCATGTTTTCAAACACCAGTGGTGCAGACATATCTGCCAGTTGCAGTTGTTAGTGCAGACATTCGTCAGTATGCACCATTCATGCCTTGCACACACAGTGGATAGGAATACAGACATATATGTCAGGACAACACACAATAATAAGCCAAAGGTAGACATACATAGATGTGTGGAAGAGGGTGACTGTGACAAGGAGCCATCCAGGTCTGTCCCACCCAGCACACAGCCAAAGGGTCCAAACCACATGAGGGTCAGATGTCACTCACTGCAGATACTAGCCATCAGTATCTGTCAGCATTACAGATTATGAGGTGCACATGCCAGCTGTGCAACATGACTGTACAAGAAAGTAGTCATCTAGCAGCAGTATACACGTACCTGTGAAATATGACCCTGTGTGTGCCCGCATGTGGCGTGTCAACCTCTAGATGAATGAGTTATGGCCCATGTACACACACTGCCCTCCCCATAGGCCTACTATGACAAGCCTGCTGAGGTCATCCACTGTGAAATATACCTTTGGGAGAGGTTTAGCTCAGTAATCTCTGTGGCGTGTCCCATAACATCATGCTGCTGTAGTGTGATAAAATAGTTAGGTAGGAGTTCAAATCTCAAACATGGCAACTGTGTTTGTCTGTCTGTGTAGAGAACAATGCTTTTTAGGGTAGTCACACTCCCTACAATTCAAATGCTCAACTTTGGCAAGGCTGCTGATGTCATCCACCTAGAAATACACCTCTGGGAAGGTTGTAGCCCAGTAATCTCTGTAGTGTGTCCTATAATTGCGTACTGCTATAACGTGATAAATTAGTTAGGTAGCTGTTCTAATCCCAGAGTTGGCAAGTGTCTGTCTGTATAGAAAGCAATGCTTTTTAGGGTAGTTACACTCCCTACAATTCAAATGCTCAACTTTGGCAAGGCTGCTGATGTCATCCACCTAGAACCACACCTCTGGGAAGATTGTAGCCCAGTAATCTCCATAGCATGTCCTGTAACTACATACTGCTGTAGTGTAATACATTAGTTATATAGCTGTTCGAATCCCAGACTTGGCAAGTTTGTGCGTATTTGTGTCTGCCTTTATAGAGAGCAATGCTTGTTTGGGCAGTCACACTCCCTACAATTCAAATGCTCAACTTTGGCAAGGCTGCTGATGTCATCCACCTAGAAATACACCTCCACCTAGAAATAAACCTCTGAGAAGGTTGTAGCCTAGTAATCTCCGTAGTGTGTCCTGTAACTGCATACTGTTGTAGTGTGATAATTGAGTTATATAGGTGTTCTAATCCCCAACTTGGCAAGTGTGTCTGTCTGTGTAGAGAGCAATGCTTTTCAGGGTAGTCACACTCCCTACAATTCAAATGCTCAACATTGGCAAGGCTGCTGATGTCATCCATCTAGAAATACACCTCTGGGAAGGCTGTATCCCAGTAATCTCTGTAGTGTGTCCTGTAACTGCATACTGCTGTAGTGTGATAAATCTGTTAGGTATCTGTTCTAATCACACACTTGGCAAATGTGTTTGTGTGTGTGTCTGTGTAGAGAGCAATGCTTTTTAGGGTAGTCACACTCTCTACAATTCAGATGCTCAACTTTGGCAAGGCTGCTGATGTCATCCACCTAGAAATACACCTCTGGGAAGGTTATAGCCTAGTAATCTCTGTACTGTGTCCTGTAACTGTGTACTGCTGTAGTGTGATATAGAACTCTGGTAAGATTCTATTCCCAACCATGGCAGTTATGGATGTTTTGTGTGTGTTTCAATGTCTGTGGAGGGAGCAATGCATTTTAGGCTAGTCACACTCGATACATTTCAAATGCCCTACTTTGGCAATCCTGCTGATGTCATTCATTCTGAAATACAGCTTTGGGGAAGGAGTTCTCCAGTAATCCCTGTGGTGTGTCCTATAACAGCTCCATGCTGTAGTGTAATATAGACCTCTGCTAGGGGTTTTATACCTGTTGGTTGTGGATGTTTTGTGTGTGTGTCACTGTATGTGTAGAGAGTAATGAATTTTAGCCTAGCCACATTCACTACAATTTGAATGTCCTACTTTGCCAGTCCTGCTGATGTCATCCAATGTGATATACACCTTTGGGGAAGAAGTACTCCAGTAATCTCCTTGGTGTGTACTATAACTGCATAGTGCTGTACGTGTATGTGTGCGTGTGTGTGTGTGTGTGTGTGTGTGTGTGTGTGTGTGTGTGTGTGTGTGTGTGTGTGTGTGTGTGTTAGTAAATTGTATCCTGTGTGGAGGTGGGTGTGAGTGTGACATCTGGGCCCAATGTGGAGCGGGTTTTGTAAATTTTTTATATGGTGGCCCTAGTATATATCACAATGTTCACCGTACAGGGATAACAGATGTGAAATAGCCGAGAGGCTGGGGTGAAAATCCATACCCATATGTGACATCAAGGCTAGGCAATCACAGTTAGCAACCCCAGTATTATCCAGAGCACACTCTCAACCCATGTCTCTTACACACATGCTCATGCCTAGGCAACAGCCAATATGTGGGTAGTACACTGCACATTGGCCACCGATAGTAACTATGGAGTGATTGCAGTGGGCTACAGAGGGTATGGCACTCTGTCCATATGTCCAATAGGCATGTACATGCAGACAGTGCACCTTCCCCATGTTCCCCACCAGACACCTGCAACACCTGTGGTGCCATAACATGTGACCCACAAAGGACATATCATTGCTGAAATCATGCCCGATATGGAAAGATACCAATGACACCAGGGAATGCTGTTAGCGTGCTATCAATGTAGGTGCAGGGTAAACCTGCTGCCCATTACCAGTTCCTGCCACAGATGGCCAAGACTGCACATCTGATGATAATTTGTGTTCACAACATTGGCCAGACACCCCAGGTACAGTTCCACGTGTCACTGTACATGCATGTGGGAGGTGTGCACATCTCAGACACCATCCATGTCATGGACTAAGGAATACATACATGGCAATCGATGCACTGCATTGGCCACACACAGTAGTCACCCAGGTGACTGGATGGGGGATACAATACCCACCTGTGTGGGCAAATGCAGAAACTACAGCCCTGAGCCACAATGCTGACCATTGTCATGTAGCCTGATGCCAAGGTATATCCATCACTTAGCCTTGTATAGCCATCTGGCACAGTCAACCACCAAACACCCATGCAGAAATGCACCCATGCATGTCAGTACTGGGACCCTGTGTGTTTGTGTGTGTGTTGTATGATGCATACGATCACATCCACACTCACTACAACCCCCACTGGCATACTAAAGCATGCTGTCTGATGTCAGGCACCTCTCTATACTCTTTGCGCATATCACCTTTGTATGACCCCTGTGGTGCATGTGATACTTGCACAGTAATGTGTTGTAGCAATCTCACTAGTGATGGGTTGTATTCGTGGCCCTACCAAGTGTGTCAATGTGTGTGCGTCCCTGTGAGAATGTGGCTGTGTTGATGCTGGCACCTGTTCATGCAGACAGGCACGTGTACTACACCTACCATATAGCTATCATATCCCTGTTGCAGATGTCACTCACTATCACATATACGTTCTGAGGGCTACACAACATGTAACCTATGTGGTGCATCCAATAACTGCATAGAAATGTGATAGCACTACATAGTTGTCAGGGATTTGATACCCTGTGCTGGTAGGTGTGTGGCACAAAAATGCTTAAGTTTTACTCTCCCACCCCTCCCTGACTTGTCTTTGCCTCTGTCTGCCTCTCTCATGCCTTATCTGGTGGATGTGGAGACTTACAACTGCTTTGCTTAGGCAGCAGCATGTGTATTTTAAGTGATGCTCATGATCAGCTGATGGCTTCTGCACAAATTGCAGCCCTCCCCTAGCTGATTGCATGTTGAACAGCTGTGGTAACATTCCCATAGCCAATTGCATGGAAACACACTCCAATATCTAGGAACATGATGGCTGGTGTTGGCCCTTTTCATTCACTGTGAGCAGGAATTAGATCTGTTGTTTGTCAAACAGCATTTCAAATGGATTGGGGATTTACCTCTAACAACATACTCTGTGAAAACAGGCCAACACACAGGAGGGGGATGTGCCTGACATGACTACAGACTGTAAGTGCTGCTATACTGCATTTGGAGTAATGTTGGTTTAACAGTGTGTGTGTGGATATGGCTGTCCTACATGTTTTAATACCTAACATGCCAGTTCTATGTTTATGAGGAATCTCCATCTGTAGGGTCATCTGCAGACTGGGCAGTGTGTTGTGCCCTTGGTTTCATGGGTTACCCACAGAGCATCTATCTATGAACTGCAGAAGGTAGTGTGAGGATTGCAGTCTGTAGATGGTGAAAGCTGTGACAGTTACTGACTTCATAACCCTCATAGGACATATGTTGCAACAAACCCTGTTACAACAGTAAATGTATGAGATTATCACAGTAACATGTCAATATTGGCCCAGTGTATGTGCTTCCAGCCACAACTCTGTCAACCTTTGTACATATGTCATGCATTCCATCAGGAACTGATTGCCTTATTTGATCAGCAAGGCATAGAATTTCTTAAAATGCTCATTAAACATTATACATTTGAAACTGAGTCACTCAAATCTGAGCTTGAAATGTTGGGAGCATACTATTACTAGGGACATGGACTTTGTAAGGTAGAGATTCAATTAAGGCAGGATTTTCTCAAGTATAGATTCCAGTTTGGCAAAAGCCATTGAGACTAAAAAGAAGAAAATTGTAAGAGACATTAATGATTATTCAAAGGGTTTGGCTTATCCCCCGCTCCCAGAAACCTCTAAACCTATGGTGAATTCTCATGATTCAGTTGAGCAATGCCCACTTGATGACATGGACAATTTGAATTCTGCTGCCAGCATAGAGAATGTTGAACCGGACATACAAACACCTTCAGTACAGCGCAGCGAGCAGATTAGGAATAATCAGCAGCAAACTAATAACCGCCAACAAAGAGAGGCTGCAAATAACAACAACAATGTGAGCAGAAATAATCAACAGGGTGCTCAGGAGCGTCAGGGGAACCAACACAATCAATGGCGGAACAGCAGGAGCCAGGGACACCAGAGGAGATGCCATAATCGGCGAAGGAGATGAATCAAGACAACTTAAAAATCGTTGTAATTCTGGAAGGAGATTTTAAAATCTTCAATTTTACTTATCTTGACATTAATAATGACATGGTAAATGTGTTTACCAAGGGGCTCTCTTTTGTACCTGACAGAAGGGCCGATTTAGTCAAAACTATTATTGACTTGAAATTATTTGTACACAAACTTAACTTGAGTTATTGAGCAAAAGCTTTGGTTCATTAGCTGGCATGATATTGCATGGAAATAATGTGTGCAGTGATTGTGATATGTAAGTACTAGCTTGCTTTTCAAAGTCCATCATTAAACTGATTTTTTATTAAGTACTGAAATGCTGTCACTTGTCCTTCTGGTTCTGCAGTAATGAAAGTAGGCCATCCCTGGAACCTGTGGTGGGCTATCTGTGTCTTTAAACCATATTTCTGTTATGACAATTAAACAGAGGAAAAAGCCAAACAGGGCAGCTAGAATTAATAATGTGTGTTGTCAAGTCTTCACTGACAGGAGATCAGATATAGATCTAGGTATATAGAAGGATAATATGCAATCAGGTGAGAGCACAGCTGGTCAGGCTGATTGCACTGTGGCATGATATTGCATGTACAGATGAACAAAAAATGCAGTTTTGCTTATGCGCTCACCATTTTTTATTGTGAGTTTATTCTGTGAGTTCAACACAGGACAATGAACTAGTGTTTAATTAAGGTAAAGTTTCCTATTATATTCCAGCTGATCAAACTGCTTAAGAACATGTAACTAACCCTCAAAAAGTTAAATTTATATTATATCCCTATACATATTCCATGTTAACCTTCTTGCAATGTAATTCCTCCCCTAAACTTTTCTTTGCAATATAACACCCCCGTACTATCTATTGCTTCCAGTATGTAATCCCATCATTAACATAAGTCTCTTAGAGACACAATCCAAACTCTGAAGTGATCTTGGTGACGTATTTTCTCTGCAAGCAAATGATACTTGCCAAGACTTCACTTGACTGTATTGGAAAAATTCTGCATTACTACATTTAAAGTTTGGCTCTACAGTAAAGGAGTGTATATATATATATATATATATATATATATATATATATGTATATATATATATATATATATATATATATATATATATATATATATATATATATATATATATATATATATATATATATATATTATGGAACTTTGAGCTTCTCTGTGTTTAAGACACCACAATACATTGTGGAAGATTAAGGCAGCTGAACCAATCAGTCTATATAAAAAGATATTGTAGTTTATTAGATGTAAGCAAAAATAAGGCAGGTTCTTCCAAATAAATGATAGTCCTTTGGTTTTAACTAACATTACTAGTCAGTACCTTAGGTTAGTCTTATGCTGCTGAGAAGCAATCTCTGACAGTAGCTCCTTCTGGATTCATCTGTCAAGGATATTTTGAATCTTCTTCGCCAAGGTTGCCTTTCACTTCATTTGGTTCTTTCTGTTAGAGCTCCTGCTCTGGACATTAAATTATCTTTGCAAAGGGTTAGACACACATTGCCTGGTCTTGTATCAGCCTTCTTTTGAAATTTCCAAAAAATGCTTATTCAAAAACATGTTCTTAATAATACAAATAGGTATCCCTGTATTATTAAAGCGACAAACACAACTAAACAAAACTTAAACTAGTTTTAAAGAAACCAGCAACTCAAACTGTATTTAAAGATCTTTAGTTACATCCTTGTGTTGTTCCATCCCAAAACATCAGGAATAACATTACTTTTTCTAGTTTAGTACTTGCTAAATCTAGGGCTCCTTGGGTTTTTTCCTCTGACAGCTTGTGGAATTATGTAGTGTGTGACACTAAGATGACCTTATTTTAATACCTACAACCCCTGGCTTATGATATAATAAATAATTATTTGACAGAGTAAACTGATTAGTTGATTCATTGATGGAAATTGTATTGCTAATTGTAAATTCAGCTAAATATAATGAGATATCTGTGAATAAAAAAAATTTAACTAAATTGAATAATTACATGGATAACGGGATAACAAACAGATGCATATAGAAATTTAAGTAAAGCATCTAACATCTTGTTATCAAGATAAGAATTTGCTAACTAGACAAGATTAGTACATAGCCAACAGTGGAATGAGAGCTAATGAGGACACAGTACCCAGTTCATATTGCTTAAACATTACTTTAAGTTTTTTTCTCATTTTGGTGCATTTTTGGCCTTTAAATGCATCCTGGAAGTTGTTTTACTGTTTATGAAGAACTGCGTGTAGTTTTTTTTTTTTGGAATGAAAGTACTAAAACAGGATTAAAACTATTCACTGTGACATCTGTGTTTTTTTGTTTTTTTAATTGCTTAACCCTAGAAAATATCTGTCAAAATATAATGATATAGCCACAGTTTTCTTTACTCGATTGAATGCTGGCATGAATTGGACAATGTGGTCCAGTCATAGACTGACAGTATGATGATGCAAATCCAGATGCTGCAATGTTACAATGTTTTGTTTCATGATAATCAAACATGGAGTCCTGTCGCAGCCATATATAGAGTTCCATTGGTAGCTGCTGACCTTTACTGTGACTATGGACTTTTACAGAGTTATAGTTATTTTAAAAATATTATAGGTGGTCTAAAACAGATCATTTTTCAAAGATAGATATTTGATGACAGAAGACAAATAGCTCTAAAGTTAAGTGTGAGATAAACAAAAAAGAAATTATCGCAATTGTTTCCTGTAATATTCTATCAATAAATATTACTTAGAAGCTTCACCTACACTAAATTCTTCAAAGCTATATAGTGAAAATTAGATCTTGGATCATTACATTTGAGAGGCCCATATAAAATGTAAGATTGATAACTCACATAAAAGATTAACATTCATAGGTTCATAAGTACTTACTAAACTATTTATCTATATATGCCTAGCCTTATATTCGCATGTTAGTTTTTAGCCCTTATATTTTTTGCAGAAATATCCCAGAGAGTGGCACTTATTTTTTGGGTTTTATTTTTGAGCCAATTTGATATCCAGTGAGTTACACTGGGATATTTTCATGGGAGTTTTCTACATTTCAGTTAACAATAACATATGCAAGTCATTGACTTATGTCTGTCACTGCTAAATTACTTTAACAAAGCATATATAAAAAGTGCATATTTAGTCTGCATATTTATGCTCAGCTTATATATCTGAGTCAAACATTATTTTAAGTATAGATAAAAAAAATTCCAAATTAGATGCATCAGATCCTCAAATGCATTAAAACACAAAAATCAAAACACACTTTACAAAAGCATTTTATATGTGTGTGTTTGTGTGTGTGTACATATATATACAAACACACACACACACACACACACACACACACACACACACACACACACACACACACACACACACACACACACCTTGACAGTGAGAAGGTCAAACATGGAGAAACAGAGAGGTAAAACTGTGAACACAATTTCTGTTGACTGTGAAACATCGATATGTAGCTTGTGTTCGCAGTTTGGAGCGTTGGTGCTTTGATCAGGAAAATTACCCTTTTCCTCACTGAAGTGCGATCTTGGAGTTAGAATATATAAGTAGCAGGGGGTGTGGGGTGCAGTGGGGCTTGCTCCCCTGCAAAACAGTAGGAAATTTTCTGCCTCGTAGTGTATGTTTTTTTCTGGATGGTGAGGGGTCGAATGTTGATTCTTTCCTTTGAAAGAACTGACACTCTGTGCAGTCTGCTGGATGGTTTTTCATTGTTCCAAGTCAGGGATGTGCATAGTCGAGGTAAGTCACCTTGACATTTTGATAGTAAAGCTATATATATATATATATATATATATATATATATATATATATATATATATATATATATATATATATATATATGTGTGTGTGTGTGTGTGTGTGTGTGTGTGTGTGTGTGTGTGTGTGTATAATATATATATATATATATGTATATATATGTATGTATGTATATATATATATATATATATATATATATAAAATATATATATATATATATATATACACACACACACACACACACACACACACACACACACACACACACACACACATATACATCAATATACACACTTAAACACATACACATAAATATGCATGTATATACACAGGTGGTCCTCAACACACACAATACTGTAATGGCTAGCAACATTCCCTTTTTGAGACAGTTTAGCTTGATATGTTTTTCTTCTCATAAGTGTAGGCCTTAGTCTAGCAGAATCATATTTTTGTATCCCAACTCCATAAGTGTTTTAATTAATCTTACCTCTTTTTGCTAGACTCCTGACACTAAGCTTAATAACTCTTCCTTAAAACTTACCAAACTCAAACTTGGCCAAATTTTGTGTTGAGACACCAGTAACATTCCTCTAATAGTGGGAACCAGCATTTGAAACCATCTTTTTTGTGTGCTTTGTGCAGTACAAAAATATTTGTGCAAACTCTTCCATTAACATATTCTAAACATTTGTGATTTTGTTGTATACCTTGATAACAAACATATCCACACTCACATAGTATTATATATCTCCACATTTAATAATATATTTCAGTCCTGCCTGTGTCCCTGCAAGCTTCTTATTCAAATATTTAATTGTAATACATGCCCATTTATTATTTATTTTATGACTGGATTATCACACCTTGGCTCCTGAAAGTAAAGATCAACCTTAAGGGACTTGATTTGTAGTAATTCTGTCAAACCAATGCACCTTGCAAGCATACCTTCATATCTCACCTGTTAAAAAATACCAATCGCACCTCTGTCTCACATGATCTCAAGCACCCGTTACCATCAAACCATAATTGTTCTGAAATAAATTACTTTGGTTTTCCTATCCCTCCAATGCCATTAACCTATATACTCTAGGGTAATAAATTTACTGTTACCAGCAGGTGCTAATAAAATCAGTCAGTGGTTTACCACATTCTTCGTTAGTAAATTAAGTTGTGTTACCATAGCTTGCGTTATAATATAAGGTATTTCCATTCTTTGTGTATAATATATACAAATGTTTACCTGTGTCTCTTATTTTGTACAGTTAACCTTATTACTTTTTTCCATTTAGCATTATTACCTTGACTTGACAATAGATTTGTTATTTTTAATTGTGTATCCTTAAAATATAAATCTGGTTCAGGGACTCCCGCTTCCTTCAGATACAACAGTTTACCCATGATGACTCAAGTTTACCACCATCCTTAAGAAAATGT